>NC_051158.1:93884938-93913479 GCF_013339745.2 Dermacentor silvarum
AAAACATCGTGGGTTAACGGCAGAGCTGGTCAATCAGCACTCCATATCCGGTTGCTGGAAGTATTCTGCCACAGAATAGTCTCAAAAACACATACTGCGAACATGCCATAAAATGCATTGCTGTTCCTGTTGAGATATATACAGAATTTTGCAGCAAACATGCCATAAATGCATTGCTGTTCTAGCTGAGATATTTATAGAATTTTGCTGCAGGTTGTGCAGAAAGAATAACTGAAACAGCAACGCACTTCATTGCAGATTCAATTTCTCTAAATTGGTGCCAGGCACAATTATGGCAAATCGGTATTCTTTCAGTACTGGCTGCCTTCAACATGCAATTACATGTCCCCAAAGAAATGAAAAAAGCTCATTAGTAAAATTTTGTCCCCAAATGTATTGACTATTGTGCAAATGCTGTCTGTCGCCACTATGAAGTTTTCACAGCAATAAAATGTCATTTTGTCTTAAGACCTCAATATCTTTTTTTAGTTTTCGACTATGAGTCATGTCCAAGAAATTAGGGCATAAACCATGCGGCAATTTTTAGGAACCTTTTTTTGTCATCTTTAGTATAGGCATCCAGTCTTGCACGTTGTCACCCGCACATCCTTCTGCGCATGTACATGAATTTTGCACATTGCTCGTTCGGCCACCCATTGAACTTCACTGCAGGGCACTAGCGTAACTCACTGAACAGCGTTTTCAGAAAAATTGTATTTCGGAAGATCAGCCGAAGTTCGACAACTTTCCGTTAGATACGTCGAAAGGATACCTTTTTTCCGATAACATAAGCTGTTATGACACTTAGTCGTAATTTCCCTGCTGAGTTATAGCAGTGCTTTAACCTTGACCAAAGCGCTAATATAACGCAGCAGAGAAGTTGTGACTAAGTTCCTTAAATGCCTATATTTTCAGAAGCGAGTATCCTCCTGACGTTGGTAAACGAAAGTTGTAGAAATTCGGCCGATCATTTGAAGTAGAATTTTTATGAAGTTTTGCTCAGTGAGTTACGCTAGTGCATTGCGGTTAAGTTTGGTGGTTGGCCGAAGAATCAATGTCCTAATTTCATGGACATGCGCAGAAGGACGCACGTGTGAAGCCTTGCAAGACTGTATGTCTACACGAAAGGTTACGTACATAAAGGCTACGTGTACCTATACTAAAGGTTACTATATAGTAACCTTTATTATAGGTACACGTATTCTTTTATTCTATAGGTGCACAATATTGTGAGAATATGCCCCTTTATTAAACGTTACTTAAGTAAAGGTTACAATTTTATGTCCAACTTATGGGTTACAAATTTGTGAGAGTATGCCCTTTATTAAAGCTTACTTAAATAAAGGTTACTACGTAACTTTTCTTTATATGTGCACAAATTTGTGAGAATATACCCCTTTAGTAAACGTTACCTTGCTAAGAGTGTAACGCAGGAATAGCCCAGTGGTACAGTAACTCAGTGGTACAGAACTGGATAATTCTTTTTCTCATTGCCGGCGATAGCTGCTACGGATACCGGACACCGGTGGCGGACACCATCCCAAGCCGAAACCGCTATTGGAATGAGCCCATACAGGGGCACGATCGGAGATCTTTGTTCGAAACGCGTTCTGTTCAGTTGCTGCGACGTCATAAAGTGGTAGTATGCAAAATGTTTTTGTGAATGGGAGGGAGAGAGCAGCCAATCGGCAAGCGGTCAACCGTTCCGTAACCACAGCCGCCGTTTGCATCCAATTCAATCCACGAGACGTGCCGTGCGAAGCCGGTCTCGCAGCGAGCGAATGACCGCTCGAACTTCACATCTCTAGTCGCGTTCTGTTCCTAGCAGACAACGTGCTTCTAATCAAAATGATTGACAGGAGTGTGTCATCATTTTGACGTCATCAAAACAATGAACTCACCGAAAGTTTGTCGTCCGGGGAGTTCGGCGCTTGCCTATTGGCTGCCCTCTTCCTCTCGTCGCAAATTTTGCATACTGCCAGTTTTCGACGTTGCAGCAACTGAACAGAACGCGAAACGAACAAAGATTTCCGATCGTGCCCCAGCTTACGTTGTACAAATAGTGCAACGCTGTCGTAATTACACTAACAGAGGCGAAAGTCTTAGATCTCCGTTTCAAGGTTTGGTTCTGAGGTACAGAAAGTCACGTGACCCAAGTAAGGCCAGAAGCAAACCAAAGCATGTCCAACCGTCTATAAGAGATCATTAGTTATTAGCAAAGTTAATTAATAATTGATTAGTGATTGCTTTAGGGTGGATTAGGGTCGATTATGGTGGATTAAGGGGCATTAAGGAGGATTAGAGTGGATTAAGGTTGATTAAGGAGGATTAGGCTCGATTAAGGTGTATTAAGGAGTACTAGGGTAGAGTAAGGTAGATTAAGGTCGATTAGGGAATATTAAGGTAAATTAGGGTAGGCTTTAGAAGACTTTCGCCTTCGCGTCAATTAGGTGATAGCTAAGGACACCTGGCAATTTTTGGCTTATAAAAGTGCAAACAAAAATTTGCCGCATATCTGCTTGCTTCGCTGCAAATGTCAAAAGACAATAGTCTTCTGCAGTCTCTGACACGTAACATCCTCTCTTCTCCCCCCTCCCCTCTCACTTCTCCCATGATTGATGCAATGGGGGTTTTGCTGAATTCAATTCAAATTTTCCTCGTTCGCCCTGCTCTCGCGCCATCTGTTAGGAAATTTTATTACTGTTGGCTTAAAGCCGGCTACAGAGCCGCGGCTTCAGTCGGCTTGTTTTTAACGAGTAGTGTCTCTTCAACACCATTTCTAACGCGTTGATTTTTCATTTACTAACGTAAAAACCAGGCCAATGTCTATTCTTAATTAAATGAACGCTGCGGATCATGGTTATGTACATATATTTTGCCTAAAATAGGCCTGAGGTTTACCGTGCGCTGTATTGATTTGATCGTGTCCAAATTCATATGAGTAGTCGGCACAGTCACAACACCATGGAGGAGTCCCTCCTGGATAGTGCTTCACACTTCGCCAAAATGTCGTCCGCAGGCCTCCTTGTGTGGTATTGTTTCAGGCTGTTCTTTTATGTGAAACGAACGAATTGGTTGTCGTCGAACATGTTTGGAACAGTGCAGAAGGAGCGCGGTAAGCGTGCACAAGTTTTAATTAGGAAAATGCTCTCACTCGCGAATGTTAGGGAGTGCACCGTGTACAAGTGGGTGTTACAAGAGGGATAAAGAGATGGCGTCACCATCTCATGCGACACGCTGGCTGAGTGCTTCTTCTGAACCCTCTGCTTTCGCCGTCTTTGTAACACTCCTAATCCTCTGTCTCTGGAAATATCTTGAAGACGTACGCCTTTTTCGTGTCAGAGAGAATATGGAACGAGATTTGCACCGCTGCAATCCCAGCCGCTGATCTTGCTGCGCCGTTGCATTCTTAGTAGATGCTGCCGCTACCACTAGTACGATGCTCTCTGCTCTCCACTAGCAGACAGAAAAACACGGAAGGGCACCTTTCAGATCTGTGCGCCCCCATAATTGGTCGAAAAAGCCTGTAGCTCCCACAGTGCTCATTTCGTGATGTAGAAACTGACAGCACTTCTATATACCACAGAGTGAAAGTGTTAGTATTGAAGAAAGTATTATAATTCAGTAACCACTGATAACTGCTTGATATTTGGTGAAATGCAATAAAAGCGATTTGCATAGACGCCTATGCAGCAATATTCTTAACCTTATTAAAGTCCTTATTGTCCTTTTGTTAATTTTCTCTAACGTGGTCTTTCTTTTGGAGGGGGCAAGAAAACTATGAACTATAGAGGGTGTTTAAGCGAACACTTTCAAGCATTTTTAAAGGTTGCTGTGGCAGATAGCACAATTCTATTTCATGAGCTGGTCTAATCGAAGAGGCGGACATTACTTGCACAAAAAAATGAAATAAATAATCAACTAATGAACAAATTTTGTCTAATTAGGTTTTTAACTAATTACCTTATAGCCCATATTTCAATTTACAAATTATAGCCGTGGACTTTGCAAGGTGGATCCACTTGGGAGGAATTCTCAGGATGACACCAGTTTCGAACGTGGCCTTTTCTTTGAGGGGTTAAGGAAAGCCTGAAAGATGTATTTGAGACCTACAAAAGGGAGCTGACGTCGTTCTCCTGTGATTTACAGGCAGCTAGAACATGACGGTGAATATTGACCCTGCTACGCATAATGCAGTTACACTTACGACAATTTGCTGCAGTGAGCTTTGAGCGCTTTTTGCAGGTAATATTGGCAAGGAATACTTTAATGCGATTATCATTGTTCTGGAAATCCACCAGTATGCAGTATGTTCGTCTGTATGGTTTTCCATTTGTTCGTATCCACTAGCTCATATTGCTGAAAAGAGCTGGAACGCACTGGAAGAAGTATTAGTTTACTAAAGAAGTGTTATGTATTATGGTGTGGTCATTTTGAAGCTTGCGTTGCTTCTGCTATATGCGCATCCACTGTTCACCGGTATAGGCACACGTTGGCGGGGCGTTCACTTGACAAAGACAGCCATGAGCATGACGACAACCTTATGAAGACGACGCGGTGATAACCACATAACGAAGGAATGTCGAAGGCCACATGACGGCAATGACATGACAATGTTGAAGTGCGAAACGCTGACAATGCGATGACGACGATCGTATGGTATCATGAAGATTAGATGACGGTGATAGCGTCATGACGACGATATTACGGCAATGGTATGACGACGACCACTTCGCAATGGCGATGACACGGCGTCATTGGTGTTGCGAGAGCAAAACGGCGAAATTAGAATGATGACGATATAACGACCGTTGACCACCACGCCATCACGAGGTCGGTATGACAATGACCGTATGACAACGACGCAATGAAGACGACGGCGTGCCAGCGCTATCAGGACAGCGACATGAAGGCGACTGTATGGCCACGATAACGTGACGACGACCGCGTGGGAGGAATCGTATGACGAAGCTGGAGTGAGGACCATAAAATAACCACGATAGCATCACGACGACATTATGAAAAACAATACATGGTGACCGCTGGACAACAATGGAGCGATGACGACGGCATGAAAAGTGACCGATGACGGAGCTGGAATAACGTCGACGGGATGAACACGAAGGCATTACGACCACGACAAAATACTTACTGGCCAAACCTGGAAGGCAATGTGGGTTACTGGCGTAAATGACTAGACATATAGATAGATAGATACATAGATAGATAGATAGATAGATAGATAGATAGATAGATAGATAGATAGATAGATAGATAGATAGATAGATAGATAGATAGATAGATAGATAGATAGATAGATAGATAGATAGATAGATAGATACGTTCCAAATTGTAAAATGGTTGAACATTAAGCTTCTTGGTACATTTTTTTTTCTTCTTCCGTAGTTAACAGCTCCTCCAAATAAGATACCAAATGCCTGAAGCAGGCAAAAAAAATCTATTCTAATTGAAAATGCGTCAAACGTTCTGCTATGCTGACTGAAATTGAAGCCGGGACGTATATATTTCGACAATCTTATCAATCGACCCACACAGGCACCATGCGGTGGTGGCACTTCGTGGTGGCGCCGCGAGATGATGAAGAATGTTCAGTGTGAAGCGCGACAGAAGTACCTAGAAGCATACACGTCTCATACATAAAGCGTTCTTTGGTGGTAATGGAGCCTGTCGTTATATTGTTTCGATGCTAATTGCTAGAGCGGGAACGCTCGTCGTGAGATGAGCTTTGCCGGATATCTTTTGTCGATTTAGCAAAACAAGCTAATTAACTGTAGGCACAGCACGCTGTACGGGCTATACATCGGTCGCGTCTTTTAATGATATGCAGCTGTATTGAAGGTCGAACATCTACTTGTCCGCTTTTCTAAATCTCAACACAATATGCAAGACAAGTTAATTATACTCTGAGTTGAAGAATGCGTACGAATCAGCACATCCGTGCGTTGATATTTTATGGAAGCTCCAGTCTATGGGACTGACGGCTTACGGTGGCAGCACCTATGCTGACTGGGCGTCGCATCTATGCTGAGGGCATAGATGCGACGCCCTGTCAGATAGATAGAATACCCGTGAAATAATGGTTTCTTGAATACCACTGAAGCTATAGCGCCTGTGAGGGACAAAGAATTGAACAGACATTAGCGGTCTGAAAATATAGCGTCCTTTAGGACATGACACACCACATTCCGATAACACTGAATAAAGCATTTGATGTTCAAGGACACCGGCCCCTTACGTATTGCTTACGTATTGCACGGAGCTGCTGAAACAAGAGGATAGGCATGGATCCGATTACTGCAGTACCCCATGTGTGAAGACCACTTACTGGCTGCATTTCCAAAGTAAGAATCAGGGGTGGAATTCCCGAAATGTGCTTACGAACAAACTTTGGCGTAAGAAAATCTTACAAAAAAAACGTATTCACAAAGCTAAAACTGTTCGTAAGATCAGCAAGCTTGAGATGCGCGCCGCTGCAAAGACGAGTGCTGTAGTCAAGGAAATGGGTATATGTAACGGCAGCACAGGTGCGAACTTCAGTACTTCCACCAATAGTAAGCGTAAGTCAACCAATCAATCAATCATTTTATTTACCACTTCAGAGAGCGGAGGGCATGGGAAGAAAAAGCTCTAGTGAGCTTGACTAGGCTTCCCTGCCTATTACTGTTCAACAGCATGCAGTGGCGGTATACATAACCTGCGCACATAAACATAAGCAAAGAAACATACGTTATGCTTGTATACAATCATAAAAAAGAGCGACAAGCGAAGAAAAACACTGCATCAAAGACAATTTTCATATTTGTGATTCCAGATATCAGCTCTACCTGAAGAAAGCATTAGGTTCACACCTGCAACATCAGATATCAAAGCCAATTCGTATTAAATAATACATTTAATACACAGGGTTTAGTTACTTTCAACATCTGGGCTCGGTATTTGCCTGTGGTGTCCTTGGATACGCAGAAGCGTATTCCGTTATATGCTTTTTTCTTTAAGCATTGAGAAATTGTTCTTTTTTTCGTGTTTGTATCGAATAACTTGGCATACGTTATAAATGCTGAAAACCGTTGCAATACGAGCAGTTTCAAAGAGCTGTGCGGAAGGATGATCTCTGGCTAAGTTGTAAATGATGCGTAAAGCTGTCTATGAAGGACGTAGACCTTTTGTAAGGCTGCGTGCGTGCCAGGGCCCGTACAAGTTGGCAGTAATTCACTTGTGACATAAACATATATTTGAAAAGGAGCAATTTGATATTACTAGGCAGGACGTGAGTACTACGATATAAGAGGCCAATAAAACGTGAGACAGCTAAACCCACATGACAGACATGCACATCCCACAGCAACTGTTCTATTAACTTCTAATGCATTTAGTTGCGACCAACGCTCGAGTATGACAAGCATTTCGTTAGCGGCCAATTCGTCAAAATATTTACTGCTGAAAAATACACTGTAGTCATCAGCGTATGTAAAATAAAAATGTCGCAGTTTCGCCCGAAGGGCGAAGCATCAATTGCGATAGCAAATTAGTAGAGAGCTATTCGGAGTAGGGATAGTAGATTTATCGGCTGCATAAATTTGGACACATTCGCTTACTAACTGAATTAGCAAGCGTGGTGTCAGCGCGCACAAGCAAACATGAATAGATCACACTGAATGACCGCAGACAGTGACTGTCAAAACGCTGGCAGCAAGCCCAGCCGCTGCAGCGGGCGAAGGTTCGTGCGGTCTATCGCTTCAACGGAAACTGAGCGGCGAATGCACAGCGCATACAAAAGTCCGAGCCGTGTGGAAATAAGAGACGGTGCGGGCGACGGCCACAGTCGGGCAAAGTAAGAGCGCAGTTGTTGGCAGAGTAGAAGCTGCGCCCCACCCCCTCCCTCCCGCGCTGCCTTCCCACTTTCTTGCTTTCGCGTTGGAGATTGAGTGGCAAGTTCCCCTTACGCCCGGTTGCAAGATACGCCTTTGGTGCCGCCGGGGCACAGCGTCGCTCGGCCTCCCTCCCTCCCATACCCCCACGGCCTTTCGTGCGACGGTCGCGTTTGCTTTCCGCCGTGCGTTCGCTCTCCGTGATAGATCGCGCATACGGCGCGCGGCGACGATGTTATCGCCCTTGGACTTTATACGGAACCTCACGGCGACGGCAGAAATCCGGTTGAAGTATCCATATAATTGCTATCGCAATAAAATGCGTTAACATTAATATTGACGATGTCGTTAACATATAAATTAAACAAGAAATGTCACAGTATACTTCCCTGTGGCACTCCTGACGTAAGACACAGCATTTGTAATTAGTGTTTGGTAACGTTAACCTATTGACGTCGACGCGACAAATCAGATGCAAGAAACGGGTTTAGTTGCGTCCAAGGAGCACACCACTGCGTCGGTGTGCTCCTTCGATTAATAACGTCGATTAATAAAACCTAAAGTCAATTCACAAAACCTAAACAGGCGTGGCAGAGGGCGACTAAGACGAAATTTCTACGATAGGGGTGTAGCAGTCTTACGGACAACATTATGTCTATCTGCGCCGCTCGCGCTCAAGCAAGTAAGCGTTGGAACGCGCTGTTGCGGCTGATTATCCAGAGGCCACAACTGATGGCCGAGGATGCTGCGTGCCTATATTTTTGTGGCGCGCTCTGATTTGCCATCTCAAAGTGCATTGAACTGTTTCCGTGCATAAATGTATTGAGCGTGCGCTGCAGTGGAAGGCAGTAACATTAGTGCTGTGCTGCCAACTTCTACCTAATGTCTGATAACCTGGGTTTATGTAGGCGCGCAGTAGCCTGAATTTTCATGCTCGTCATGACACTCTTTTGTGTGTTAGAAAATAGAAGTGCAGTGTCCGTCCCTGACAACCGTCAAGCTCGTCATTGATGTGTTTTGAGCACTTCTTTCGTGTTCTTTTCTAGTTTGAACTTCCTCTAGCGTAGGGCTGCGGGTGATTATTTTTTTCCCGTTACGCTCGACGGCTCGCAGCAGCAGTGCACAGCTGCGACTCGATCAATGCAAAGCCTTTCCTGACTCGGAATCCAAGGTGACATTGATATCCAAGCCCGTTTGTCTGCTAGCATGGTCATCCCGTGGACTGAGCCCCCTCTTGCTGTGGTCGGAGGAGGCTGTTGTGTCTGGCGGTCCCTCGGGACAAAGGAGGCCGGCGCCGACTCAGACGCGCCAACCTGGCGCCCTTTCTCGCGGCCGAGAATTGTCACCTGGGACTGAGGGATTAGCAGTTGGTCTCCCGGCTACCTCATGCGTGGCTAAACGGCGGCGTCGCCCCTTGGTGCGGTCCCGTGAATTACCAGCGCCGCCCGAACCACGACGACGCTACGCCGAGTGCTGCCTTTCGAGACAGCCACCGCCCTACCTGGGTCCGCGAACTGACCGCTATGGAGAGGCGAATCTTGAAAGGGGCCCGTGTCTGGCAATCCCGGGGGAACGACATCAACGTTCGGTTCCCAAGGTGTCAACCGCTGCCTGTGTTCGGGGGCGACCTAACAAGATTGGAGGCGGAGCCCGGCGGGAAACGACGACACATCACGTGCGGGATATGGCCACCTGATCCAAGATGCTGATTGGCTAAAAGATCTACAGTGTGTTCCCTCGTCGAGTGAAAGAGGGAAACGAAAGGGATAAAACAGGGGACTTGAGTGTTGTGAGGGACGCTTGAGACTTGACCATGTAGAGCACGCTTGACGATGTAGAGCACGCTCGACCATGTAGAACGCTCGGAGATGTAAACGCTACTACATGCAAAGATGTTAGCACGTAGACGGCTCCAATATCATGGAGCCCATCTTGTAATATACCATGTACAGTGTATATAAAACAATTTTCTAATCTCCCTGGATAACTCCTCCTCTTGGCACCTGGCACGGCACCACACATGCAACCCTTCGTGGCCGCTCGGACCATCGACATTCGCAACAAGGCACAGTGATTCCTTTTGGTGTTGCCATTTTAAAAATAAATAAATCAACCCAGCTGCAGCATCCAGCCATGAACGTCACCATTACCGCTAGCCAAAAACTGGTCCCAAGATGGCAAACGCTGTAATCCCAGCTCAGTCAAGCCTTTTCCCACAAGATGGACCCGATTCCAACGACTGCTTGCAACGAGATCTCTTGCCTTTGCCAGAACAGCCACCATGGCAAGCCTTAGCAGCCCAGACATTGCCCTCGAGTGCGTCTGCTACGTCAGATTCCCTCCCTTCTGACACGGTGTCCATACGTATACATACCAATATAGCACCAGCCCAAATTGGCAGCCAGCTCACTCTCAGCCAGCGGTCAGTTATAACAGATATATTGGCCGAACACCATGCTGTTTTTGCTCGCCATGATGATTATCTTGGCGATTTCACTGGCAGGCAGCACCGCATTGGCTTCCTACCTGATGCTTTGCCATACAGTCGAAGCCCCTACCAGTACGCTGCAGAAGACAGGCGGTTCCTAGAAACTCAGGTCAAGAAGCTGCTTTGCCAAGGTATTATTCTTCCGCCTTCCGGCCCTTGGGCCTTTGTGGTTGTTGTGGTGACGTGCGGAGAAAAAAAGTGACAGGCCTGCGCGGCACACGCAGCACAGTCACAGCGTAAGCTGGCGGAGCGGCTCAAGAGTAGCTCAAATTTCGGGACCGCGCACAACAGGGTCTTCGCAGCAAAACAGGGTCTTCGCGGCAGAACGATCTGAACTGTCCGCCCGGCGTCGACGGCGAGCTGCGGCTTGTAATGCTCTCTGCATAGAAGTCTGCTGAGCTCGATGATGCCTGGTGGTAGCCGCGCATGTATCTCCACGTTTGCAGGCGCCTTAACTAGATGGCGCCACCATACTGGCGGAGGCTCAGGATCGCGTTGCTTACGCGCCTCGTCTGAATAGCATCTCGTCGTCTGCGCCTGCGCGCCTGCCTAGGGTGCGTTTATAGAGCATTTTTCTGCTGCATGATAGCCAGCGCTTGCGTGCCTCAGTGGTAGAATATCGGACTCCCGCCCAGCGGGCCCTGGTTCGATCCCGGCGGGAACCGGTTACTTTTTTTGCATTTCCGGCGATAGCGGTTATGGTCACCGGACACCATCGACAGCGGCGGTGGCGGCGCACACCATCGCGAACCGAAACGGCTATTGGGATGAACTCATAACAGCTTACGCTGTAAAAGCGGTTGTGCGTGAACTCTAAGCCATTGAACGAACGCACAATCACTGTAGTGCACCCGTCGCCCTTAGTAGATGACATCGTCAATGGCATATCAGGTTGCGCATATTTAGATACCCTGGACCTGAAGTGTGCCTACTGGCAAGTTAGCTTACGCCCTCAAGACTACGAGAAGACGGCGTTCATCACACATCATGGCGCATACATGTGGACGCGGATGCCGTTTGGTTTGAAAAACGCTCCGTCCACTTTTCAGCGAATCATGCAAATAGTGTAGAAATGTGGTGTCCGTGCATATCTTGATGATGTTCTCGTTTATGCCGAGTCATTCTCCGCGTTTGCATGCATCTTGCAGGAGGCGTTACATTTGCTGCAGGTTAACGGACTGAAAGCTTCGTTGGAAAAGTGCAGCTTTGGCCAGCCCTTTGTTAGATTTCTCGGCTTTATTATCTCCAGCAAAGGCCAGCGCCCAGATACTGATAAGGCTACTGCCATGTGTCGCATCCCAGTTCTCCGAAACCAGAAACAACTTCTCTCCTCGGTTCAATTGTAAATTCTTCTATAATTAATTGCTCTTGATGTGTGCATAATTCATTATCTGTTCCCCGCCCCACCTGCCTGGTCTTCAATGAGTGCAATATTTATTAATAAATAAACAAAAATAACACCAAAAGCAGCAAAGCAGCGACAGTGGGGCATGACTGGACGCTTGTGAAATGTTACTTGAGAGTCACTACGCTTCAAGACGCGAAATTGCTAGCGATAGTGCTCTTCATAGCTGAAATGACACGTACATCTGACACGATAATCCGAACAGACAGCCAAGGTAGTGGCAGAGGCATTAAAAATTATGACCTGCCTCTACGCATATGCACAAAACTCCAAATCGACCGGGCATGCTCACCCCCTTCTACATGTACACATATAATGGATTCCAGGCCATCAAGGATTGCGATGAAATTTAAGAGCACACCAGCTCTCCCGCGCAGAGCATCTGGGACCTCCTATCCATTGGCATGTCGAAGAAACTTACAACCCCACAAAACATTGAAAGATCTAGCGGAAGAAAAGGCTACATATTTTGAAGTCACGCAGGGACGCACCAGCAATTCTCAACACACAATGCTACACGAATTCGATCGAATTCGAGAGAGGATGCCTCAGTGACACGAAAAACACAAACATAAACATTACTCACACCACTCTATACGCAATATATTAACAGGGACGCAGGCTCCCCTAGTTGCAAACACTGCGGGGCCTATCCATCAAATAAGCACACCGCGTATGAGTGCTGTGCCAACCCCATCTTCAGAAACACAATACTTTCTACACTACCACCCAACCAGCATCCCGGGCGCTGGGAGGAATGGACCATTCCCCCACGAAATTTTGAAAAACTGTGGTGGCCCCATCCGGTGCAGCGCGTCGGGAACGTGCTGGGCTAGGAGGCATGAGCCTACCAGCGGCCAGGACTGGTGCCTTAGTTCCCTTGGGACTAATAAATGTTATTTATCTCTCTCTCTCGTCATTTTTTTTTTCAAATAATGTCAACTAAACTATCGGCTGTCCCCGTTTTTTATCTTATCCACACCGGTCTCTGCTGTCTCTTCACGCTACGCCTAACATTTTTTTCTTTCCAGCGCTCTTTGCGCGGTGCTGAATTTGTTTTCGAGCTTCTTTATTAACCTCTAAGTTTCTGCCCCATATGTTAGCACCGGTAGAACGCAATGCTTGTACAATTGTCTTTTCAATGATAGTGGTAAGCTCCCAGTCTAGATTTCGTAATGCTTGCCGTATGCACAGCAAGCCATTTTTTATTCTGCTGTAAATTTTGTTCTCATCAGGGTCCCCTGTGAGTAACTGATCCAGATAAATCTACTCCTGCACAGACTATAGAGACTGACTGGCACTGGCGATCATGGATTCTTCTTCTCTTGCCAGGTTATTAAAATGCCTTAGTCTTCCCCCATATATATATATATATATATATATATATATATATATATATATTCTACGGGAGATTATTGGCACCATCACGTTGAACATGTGGAAGGGGATGACAACGAACTAGTGGTTGACATTCGATTGGTGTTCAGCTGAGACTGCCCGGTTTCTTGGTCTTCTGTGAGGTGCCCTTCAGACTCTACTTATAAGAACATCCCGTGGCGTTTGGGGGAGGTGCTCAGTATTCGTCTTCATCGCCTTGGAACTCCGGAGCCGTACGATACCACCTGCCTCCACAATGACTGACGACGCCGGCCCCTCGCAAGTCACTCCCGCCCCCACGGCTGTCATGTGTTCTGATGTAGTACGTCTGCGCCACCCTGCGATGTTCAGTGGCACTGACGAATACGACATGCAGGACTGCATTGCTGCAGAGTATAAACAGGATAGTGCGTACAACAAGTGGGATGACCACGTGAAGCTCACGACGTCATCTTTTATCTGACCGATGTGGCCAATATGCGGTTCAGGAACCACGAAGCCCATTTTACTACCTGGTCAGCTTTCACAAAGACCCTCACTTCATTCTTCGGCCACCCGCTATGCGCAGGTTCCGCTCTGTACACCGTCTGCGTAGTCGAGCTCAACAAAGCGATGAGACCTTCACGAGCTACATTGAGGATGTCATCGGCCTCTGTAATCGTGTGAAGGCGTCCATGACCGAAGCCGATAAGATGACATAATTATGAAAGGCATAGACAATTATGCCTTCGATATGCTCCTTGCTATGATCCCTGCGATGGTTGCTGAAATACCTGAGCTTTGTGAAACTTTTAATGAGATGCGAAAAAAGCGCCTTGCCACCCTTTGTACAAGTTTGCAATCCGTGGACCTCTCGGCCTGGGAGCCAGGATGCGCTGGAGCTGATCATTCCGGTTGCTGTCACAGATTCATCAATACATTCGGGAAGAAGCGGCTCGCCAGCCATCTCTTGTGGCGTGTATTACTGAGTTTACTTCCACAGTTTTCAGTGACGCGAAATTGGCTGCGCAGCTGCTCAGAGTTGTAATGAAAGAAAGTTCTTACAAAGTGTTGGCTCATCAAACTGCCAACCTATACACTCTAGCGGTAGAGTACGGCCACCACATCACCTTTCAATAGAATCCCAGTCACTGTGGTGTACACGGCAATGAACTGGCCGGTGCAGAAGCGAAGAAGGCACTAAAAAAACAGAGTCACCGCTTTGCAATTTCTTTTTCAAGAGCGGATGCCAACTGCCTACTCTAAAGTGTCATCCGAAAAGCGACAGAGAATCAGTGGGACAATCCGGATAATCATCACAGCCGACTCCTAAGATTGAACCCTCAGATGAAATTTAGGCTGCCACCAAAAATTCAGCTCAGCTGTACCATTCTCCTCCACAGACTTAGGCTGCGGGTGGCGTTTACGCGCAGGTACTTGCACCTAATCGGTCTTCTGCGTTGCCCAGGGGGCGCTGCAAAAATGGTGCTAAAAAGCGCCCTCAAACCGAAACTGGGTAGTACCAAGCTCGGTCGTCTCCTTCGGAAAGCACGTTTACAATATGGACCCGCCACTTTTAGTCGTATTGTAGCACGGCTTGCAGCGAATATCGGGCGCTGAATATTTTTTCAGGGGTGGAACGCTTCGTAAAGGCAAGAAATTATGCAACGCCGAATACGTGTACGCCGTTCAAGAAATAAGCGGCGATGTTTTAGCGCGGTGTCAATCGCAAGTGGAGCGAGTCACGTACGAAGTTGAACTTCAGTTAAGATTTACACGCTGCTAGATTCAGGCGCACAAACGCGAGGACATGCTTGCTATAAATAAATTCACAGCGGCGATAAGCAGACATGATGTGTACGGAACTGCTCGAGCGCACGACGGTACGCGCCGAACGTACGAACTGCTCGAGCGCACGATCGTACGCGCGACGACGGCTGCGGTCTTTCGACATGCCGCAGAACGGCAGGCCTCCTGCAATTTTTGTTGACTGCATGCCGCTGGACTAGCAATTATGTCTGCGCTGTAGTAGCGGCCACCTGTCCCTTTAGCAACTGATAAATAACTGATGCAATGCATATGAGCTCGCAGTAACGTACGTGCAAATCGCGCTGCAGCGCGAGCTCGGGCGCTGCTCGCTTGATGTAGCTTTTAATGACAGTGCTCGCACATCGATGTACTGTAATCAATACTTCCTTGATGCGCTGCGTTGACGTATTGGCTTGAGGTCAAGATGGATGAGCACATTTAACTCTCTAACCTGTGCTGCTCGTAGTAGGGTAGTGAATTGTCACCGAATCAGCCCGACCATTTATGGTCATTTGCACACACCTGGTCACTTCACCACTTCACCCAACGCGACGAACTGCAGTTATCCAGCGCGGCGGACGCTCCGCTTCGTCAGGCCTTGAAGTAAAACGCTACAATCTGATGTTGGGATTCAGGCCTTCTTGCTCGTGGCAGCTAACTACGCTGCAGTAACGACGGTGACACTTTTTCGAGGCTGAGCTAGGTCTCTCCGTATTGGCGTCGCCGATGTCTTCTGCTTCCAGCATTACGTCCCACGGCAGACGGAGAGTCTGTTTTCGTTAAACTATAGGCTGCGGCCAGCTCGCAGCGTGGTCGGCGTGGTCTGTGAGAAGTGACGAGCCTTTTCGCACTAGAAACAGGGCAGAAAAAAGTGCGAATCGACGCAAAACTCGGGCTCGAAACGTGCTTCGCCACAGCCAGGGCTCAGTACTACCCAAGCTGGTACTACCCAGATGACGTGTTTCGCCGCCACCAGACGCCGCTACTATACCTCAAACTCCAGCGCAAGACGCCCATGCGACGTACCGAGTCTGCAGGCTGTGAGCTGCGCAATGTGACTGAAATCATTGGTCATGTGCTGTGTGACTTCCCTCAGTATGGGGAAGAGCACGTGATGACAGGTTCTTTTCTTTAATGATTCAGACGGTTCACAGAGGCGGAGCCTCCGAGAAGCCAATTGAGGAAAAAGCCGTTTGTTGGAAAACACAAACTTCTAATACGACTAGAAGGAGGAAAAAAACCCCATAAAATAAACCCTCAAAAAGACATCACGGCAAGAAATGCACTTAGGTCCAGGATGGCGTTAATACCATGCAAGTTCGGGCAGGCAGCGGGTGTGAGTGCGCACTACAGTCCCTTCAAGGCGAAACGGAGACGAGACGACGAGAGCAGCGGTGTCGGTCTCACCAAAAGGTCAGGGTGTTGGCCCGTTGAACGGGCGACCAGAGCTGCCGCGCTTTGGCGTGGAGAGAGAAAGGAGGTGGCTCGGCAGCACGGGCAGATGTCGGTGGCGTTCTGGCCAGGCAGCTGGGTGTGGAACTCGGGCCCGTAGCCCGACTACTCACGTTCGGATCACGGGCACAGAAGCTCGCCGGCCTCGGGTAGCAGTTGACGATCGGGCAGAGTGCCGACTCCCAGGAACGGGTTGGCAGGAGGCCCCGGTCGGGTGAAGTCCTGGTGGCTCGTGTCCGGAACCCGACGGCCCGTCTTCAACCCCCGGTCCGGTGGCCGACATTTTCCTGGTGCCGCTTCTGGAACTCTCCCCACTCGCTTTTCTGCCGGCGGCTCGCTTTTCGGTCGCTCTGGCCGATTCGTCGTTTTCGCATTGGCCACTTCAAGCTCCGTGTTCTCTTCCGATTGGATGGCTTTTCCTGTTGTTATTTTTCTTCTTGCGCCGCGTGTTGCCATGTCCACTGATATATTGGTTGCCGTGTCCCAGTTATATAGATAATGTCTTGGATCTCTGCAGCCGTGTTAATCCAACAATGGTGGAGGACGATAAGTTCAACCATATTCGGAAAGGTATTGAGCACGACGCGTTTCAAATGCTGCTGGCCAAGAGTCCAACCAGCGTCGCCGTTCTCTTCAATCTGTGTCAGAGTTTCGACGAATTGCGCCGCCAACGTAACATCGCCCGCCAAATCGTCCTACAAGCTGACTCGGTCTCGGCCATTGGAGTTGCTGCTGGCCATACCAATCCTTCTGCTCTCGTCCTTCAGCTCAAGGATTTCATTCCCGAGGAAGTGGCCCGCCAGCTGTTGCTCCTCCCTCACAGCCAGGAGCCTACCCGAACACTGACTCCGGCCGTGCAACAAGCCATCCGTGCCCAAATATCTGACGCACTTACCCCCGTTCGCCCGCCAGCTCCTGTGACGGCACCGCCCTCCTATGCTGACTACCCGCCGCTATTCGCATCTCCGACGGCACCCCTCTCTTATGCCGACTACCCGTCGCGGGTCACACCTCCGCCGCTCAACTATGCTGCCGCTGTCGCACGACCACCCTACCGTCATATTCCGTCCCACCACCAACGCACCGGGCTCATCCTGCTCCCGTTCCACGCCAGACAACAGGCCTATTTGCTTCAACTGTGGCGTGGCTGGTCACGTTGCGCGTTTTTTTCGTCGTAACATGTCCTCGCACCGTGACGCCTTCGACCAGTTTCCCTAAGCGTCACAAAATGCCGCCGAGATACGCTGCCGAGATGCCGCTGACTCGCCGCTGAGACCCTTCGATCGCGACCGCCGTTCAGACAGTCGCAGTTTTCCTTCTCCAGGTCGATGGTCGCTGTCACCTATGCGTCGTCGGCCACCTCCTACCGAGGAAAACTAACTAGCGCAGTTCCGGAGGCAAGAACTGCCAGCTCATCGAACTTTCTAAGGCCTCAATTTTCACCGTAGAATGTCATTGACGTCCATGTCGAGGGAGCATCCGTCCAAGCGCTTATGGATACCGGGGCCGCCGTTTCCGTCATCCATGAAAATCTTTGTCGCAAGCTAAAAAAAAGTCAAGACCTCTCCATCTGGCATGGCACTCTGCACTGCTTACGCCGTCTCATCGCACCCAATTTCTTAATCTACTGAACGAGTTCGTTTCTTCGTTCGACTGCAACGAAGCATCCTTGGGTCGCACGACAAGTGTTTCTCATACTATCGACACCGGTTCCTATGCCCCTTTGCTACATCATGCGTATCGCGTTTCCGCAGAAGTGCGCCGAGTTATCACGGAACAAGTGGACGACATGCTGTAGCGCGGCCTCATTCAGCCTCCTCAAAGCCCTTGGTCGTCACCTGTCGTTCTAGTGCGCAAAAAAGGTGGCACCATCCGGTTTTGTATCGATTATAACAGCCTAAACAGGATTACGAGAAAAGACGTCTACCCACTGCCTCGGATCGACGATGCTCTTGACTGTCTGCAAGGTGCCGAATACTTCTCGTCTTTAGATCTCCGCTCTGGCTATTGGCAGATTCCCATGGCTGAGGCTGACCGCCCAAAGACAGCTTTCATCACTCCGAATGGCCTGTACGAGTTTAACGTTATGCCTTTCGGGATCTGCAATGCTCCCGCTACCTTCGAGCGCATGATTGATACCATCCTTCCCGGACACAAGTGGAAAACTTGCTTATGTTAATTAGATGACATAGTTGTTTTCTCACAGGATTTTCCGACACATCTCGCCCGTCTGCATAACATCCTGACCTGTCTCCCTTCAGCAGGCCTCCAGCTCAACCTCAAGAAGTGCCATTTCACTGCCCGAAAATTCACTGTCTTGGGTCACGTAGTCTCGAAAGACGGCATCCTCCCTGATTCCGACAAGCTTCGCGCAGCCGCCGAAGTTCCGAAGCCCACATCTATCAAGGCCTTGCGAAGTTTCATAGGCCTGTGTTCTTATTTTCGACGCTTCGTCCGGAACTTCGCCTTCATCACTGCACCCTTGACGAAGCTGCTTACTGCAAGCAAAGGCATTTCCGCATGGTCATCAGCATTCGATGAAGCCTTTGACAAGTTGCGCGAGCTGCTGACTTCACCGCCGATTCTTCGCCATTACGACCCAACTGCGCCGACACAGGTTCACACCGACGCCAGTGGTCTCGGCCTTGGTGTCGTCTTGGCCCAACGAAAAGCCACGAATGAAGTATACGTCGTGGCTTATGCCAGCCATGCCCTTTAAAAAGCTGAGATGAATTACAGCGTTACAGAGAATGAATGCTTTGATATCATTTGGGCATTGGGCAAGTTTCGACCTTATCTGTAGGGTCGTCCTCTAAGCATCATCACTGACCATCACTTGAAAGAGCCGTCGGGCCGCCTCGGCCGTTGGGCGCTTCGCCTGCAGGAATATGACATTCGTGTTGTATGCCACTTTGGTGGAAAGCATTCCGACGCTGACACGCTCTCACGCTCGCCGATGACACCTGATGTGGCTTCTCTTTCCACTCCTCCGAACTCAGACCCGTCACTACTGACCGCTATTGACAGGCCCTCCGAGCAGCGCAAGGACCCATCGCTTGCGCTGCTGTTCGACTACCTTGCCGCTCCATCGGTCGTTTCTTCAACGCGGACGCTACGCCATCAAGCAGCCCACTTTTCTGTGCGAAAGAACACCCTCTACCGGCGCAACTATATGCCTGACGGTCAAAAATGGCTTCTGGCCATTCCTTGTCACATGCACTCCGATATGTGCGCGTACTTCCATGCTGACCCTCAAAGCGCACACGCCGGAGTCCTAAAAACGTTCAGAAGGCTGCGTCAACGATATTACTGGCGTGGAATGTATCGGTTTGTCCAGCAGTACGTTCGATCATGCACCGCCTGCCAACAAAGCAAAACTCCCCCACTTCGCCCTACTGGCCCACTACAGCCGCTACCGTGCATGCTCGACCGTTCGACCGCGTAGGCATCGACCTCTATGGCCCGCTCTCATACACTCTCATACAGCGGATGTGGAAACCGCTGGATTATTGTTGGCGTCGATCACCTGACGCGCTACGCCGAGACCGCGGCTCTTCCCGCCGCGACCCCGCGCGATGTTGCGATGTTCATTCTTCGCAACTTCGTCCTTCGCCACGGTGCTCCTCGAGAACTACTCAGCGATAGAGGTCGTGTCTTCTTGTCAGAAGCGATACAATCCCTCCTTCACGAATGCCAGATCATTCACCGGAAGTCGACCGCGTATCACCCCCAAACGAACGGTCTCACTGAGCGCTTCAACCGAACACTGAGCGACATGTTGAGGATGTAAGTCTCGTCCGACCACACCAATTGGGACACCGTACTCCCGTTCGTTACTTTCGCCTATAACACCGCGACACAAGCAACCAGCGGTTTTTCACCTTTTTTTCTCTTGTATAGGCGTGAGCCTTCGTGTCCTCTGGATACTATCCTGCCCTATCGACCTGACGGCTCCGAATGCACAACCATTTCAGAAGTCACCCGATGCGCTGAAGATTGCCGCCAGCTGGCTCGTTCGTTGACCGGCGAGGATCAGGGGCGTCAGAAAACAAGACGTGACAGTCATCAGGCCACGCCCATCCTACCTGCTGGTTTCCTTGTTTGGCTATGGATACCGCCTCACATCCCCGGCTTATCTTCTAAACTGCTTGCGCGGTACTACGGTCCATACCGGATCACGACGCCTCCTCCCTTGTGAACTATATCGTTGAGCCGGTCACACATTCGCCGGACCATCGTTGTCGAGGTGGCGAGACAGGGCATGTTAGCCGGCTGAAGTCTTATTTCGACCTCCTTATCTTGTCTATTCCCTGAGTCGCCAAGATGGCTCCGTTTTACACCCGGGGCCAATGGAATGAAGCGGACGCGCCTCGTGTTTCTAAAGCAGCTCAGAGACGACGACGACGACGACGACCCGTGCTGTGATTTGCAAGAGAGCTCGGGCTGTTCGCTGCTGCTAGGCTGCTGTTTATCTGCTGCTTCTCACCTTTAATTAAACATCATTACAATATATATATATATATATATATATATATGCGTACATACATACATACATACATACATACATACTTTTGTGCTTCACTGCATAAAACGACGGTTTGTTAAGAAATTACTGTAACGTCATTGCATTTCTCCGAAAAGCTGGGGAATTACCGTAATGTCTCGAAAGTGGTGTCATCCTGAGAATTCGTTCCAAGTTAATCCCCCTAGCAAACTGCAAGGCTAGAATTTGTAAATTGCGACTTGGGTCATAAGGTAATTAGTTGAAAAGCCTAATTAGTGAATATTTGTTAATTAGTCGATTATGCATTTCAATTGTTTGTGCAAGTAATGTCGTCTCTTCGAGTACACTAGCTCATGAACTACAATTGTGCTATCTGCCACAGGCAACCTTTAAACATTCTTGAAAGTCATCGCTTTCGTTGAAACATCGTGTATATTTGCAACCGTACTACCCACGCGCCTTACTTTCTTTTTTTTTTTTTTTTTGTCGTTGTGTAGAGGAAAGCAGCCATTGTTCCACCATGCATATGTCGCGTGCACGGATGCCGCTGTTGCTGCGCCGCGCACGACGCAGTTGGATCTTAACTTCGTGTTTGGCTCGGTGCTTACAGAGGCCCAGCTCGGCACTACATTTGTCAATTCGAGCAGTCGCATTTAAGAGATCTCAATCAGCCTTCGTAAGTACAATCCATCAAACTCAAACTTGAGCTGACCGGCAGTTATAAGGCCTACAAATGTGACCTTTTTTGCTGAAATTCTACGCTTGGTCACCCCTGTGTTCGACACGTAGGGTCCAGAAATGGCGTGAAGATACTCGGACAGAAAGGCAGAGTGATATTCAACCCCTCTGACCACGGCGGAACGTGTCTACCTCCGTATAGGGAACCCAAGCACATGAGATTGCGGCAAGCGCAGAAGCCCCAATCATCTGTGAGTACGACCGTCTCGAGCGTCTCAAGGCCGTCCTGGGAGCTACCATTAGGGGGATCATCAATTATTTACTCTAGTATACCCAAACACCCTCTGCGAAACAAACGAGTCCATTACGAATAGGGAGCGAGCACGGTTGCAAAATTAGGCCATAAGACTAGCGGTTCTATGAATTAGGCCCCGACGCTTCCCACTGCGTGAATAAACGTACCTTGTGTATTTGGTTACGTCTTTTCCACCCTAGCACCCATACAGCCTTTGCATCGCGCACAAGACGTTTCACGTACTCCTGTGCCTGTGCCCCTGATACAGGCTACCCCATTTTTTCCCCTGTGTGCGGGGAGCAGGAAAGGAGGGGCTGTTTAGTATCGCGGTATCGGCTGTACGCAAGCTTCAATTTTACTGCGAAGCTGTTTACCGTTAGCCCCTGTATGCGTCCTCCGCATGCATTCCCAGGGGGGGAGAGCGGGGGTGGGGGGGAGGGAGTTTACGTCCATATTACGTCCATGTCACGGCGCGTGGACAGGAATGGCCGACGGCGCAGAGTAAGCTAGAACACGTAAACAATGTTCTGATTTACGTCAAATTTATGAAGGAGGTTCCTGTACACAAACTAAATTAATGGATTTGAAAAAAAGACTCGTTACATTTCCGTCTGGTCAAGAATCAAACCCGGGCTTCTTGGTTGCGAGACAAGCACGCTTCCCCGGTGCCATGGCGGCTACACGCTTCTGGCGGACTAAAGGTGTGCCTATTGCGTTCGTGATTGCACGCGTGACGTCGCTGCCATCTGGCTGACTAAAGGTTCCACCAGAGGGATTTTAATGATTTCGCATTCCCACACCCTAAGCAGTCCTAAGTACTTGAGACTAATTGTTTATTCGCATTCCTCCTTTTGTCGATAGCTTCCGTGGTCGCCTCTTTCCCAGTCGCATTTGCAACCGAACGGAGAGCCGCGATAATATCGCGTTTCACGCAGCGAAGCGAGCAACAAAGCTCGGTGTCAGCGTAGTGTGGTGTCGTATGAAAAAAAATATACGATTTCATAATGTATGCTGCCCATGTATGGAGCCCAAACAGCTTCGCTGGTAATCCGTCTCCATATGAATGTAGCGGCTCCACTCCTGTCCTCCCAAATTGACACCAAGCGCTAGTTGATTTCCTGCAGTCAAGAATTAAAGCAATTTTATGGCAATTTAGCTTAAATGAGTTTCGGGCAAAACTAGATATTTTGCCTTAGAAACATCTTGGCAATTCGCATAAATTTGTGGAGAAATTTTATGTGGAGGCTCAAGGGGGCATTTTCGGAGGGAGGATTAACTTAATGGGCTCTTGGAATATTCAATTTACTGTAAGTTGACGAAGGCAACAGAAAATTAAGTATGAAAAGATTACGCACCATTCCGATGTTATGAAGGTGGATTACCAGCGACGCAGTTTAGCACACGACATAGAGGTGACGTAGAAGTTAGATCAAAGGTATGAGCAAATTTTATTTCTCTTTAGCGGCGACGGCGGTCATCCCGAAGAAAGACACAGGCGCACACACTTTCATTTTGATCGGCGGTCTTGATCGGCTGCACATACATTCGCGTGAAAGACTACCGCCACCTTGGGGAGCCGGAGGAAAGTAGACCCGCGCGACGGGACCGCCGCGCCGGGAGAGCGGAAGGAAACTAGGCACGTAATCGCTTGAACGGCAAGGGGAGGGCGGTGCGAGCGTACACATGGCCGACGCAGGTTGCACAGCGGCAAATCTTTGAGAAACCCTCATTATCTTTCTGAGAGTCTACTGATTTTGAAAACGGTGCCCATTGATAACTAATATACTGAAAATGCATATCCAAGTGATTAGACGTATAAGCTTTTGCATAGAATGAAGCGATTTTGCATCGAATTAGGGAACTGAACTTTTGCACACGCAGACCTGGCCAATTGGCAAATCTTTGAGAAACCCTCATTCTCTACCTGAGAGTATACTGATTTTGGAAATGGTGCCTATTGATAACTAATCTACTGAAAATTCATATCCAACTGATGATACGTAGAAGCTTTTGTATGGAATGAAGAAGATTTTGCATCATACCATACGAATCATCATGCATCATGCCATACGAACGAAGACGAGCCCTTCTGGACATTTTAATCACGTCTGGAGCACCGGAGAGATCCCAGAAACGTGGAAGATAGCATGGGTGGTGCCAGTACTCAAGTTCGGTAAGGATGCTGCGAACCTCGCCTCATATCGGCCAGTATCGCTAACATCATGCGTATCAAAGTTGATGGAAAGACTAGTATGTACGAGGTTAACATGGTATCTTGAGCACGGAAATAGACTGCCATCGTGCATGACCGGCTTTCGTCAACGGTTGAGTGCCCAGGACAGTGTCTTGGATTTAATAAGCCATATCGAGCACCATCGCGCAGACGGCCTTTCCACACTCGCCATCTTTATGGACGTTGCCAAGGCATACGACTGTGTGCTTCATACAGGCATCATCAATGGACTCCAAAACATGGGCGTCTCGGGAAATGCTCTTCGATTCATCCATGAATTTCTCAGATATCGATGTGTCCAAGTTAAGCTCGGAAGTATAATGAGTAATAAGCGACGAATTTCCCTCGGTGTCCCACAAGGAAGCGTCCTATCTCCCTTGCTTTTTAACGTTGCCATGGCCAGCCTTCCAGATGCACTGAAAGTAGGTCGGACGGCAGTTAAAATGTCCATCTACGCAGATGACATCTGCATTTGGATCTCGGGGTACCAACACAAACGGTTGGCCAGGATAGCCCAGGGCGCAATCTCCGCCATCGAACGCCACTTATCGATGCTTGGCCTTACTTTATCAGCGGAAAAATCTGCCTTCATGCTTTTCCCGGGAGTGAGACGCAAGTCAACACGCATGACGCTGAATATCAGAGGGGATTCAATTCTTCGTGCAACTCATGTTCGTTTCCTGGGCGTCACCATCGACAGCAAGCTACTATGGCGTCGTGCGGTCGAAAGTGTTGTGGCTGCATCAGTGCAAAGAGTCAACGCACTTCGTCGATTGGCAGGTGTACGTTGGGGAAACAATCCTATGTCCATGCTTAAACTGAACGCTGCACTGATAACAAGCCGCATTCTCTATCAGCTCCCTCTTATATCACCGTCATCGAGTGAATTCGAGCGCTTGGAGGCTGTGCACAGAAAGGGACTTCGCTTGGCGATGGGAGTTCCACAGACGGCTTCAAACAAGAAACTCACTAATGAGGCAAAGTCTCTTCCACTCCGTCTCTTGGCATCTCAGGCATTGCTGACGCAGCTATTAAGGCTGGGCGAGTCCCGCGCAGGCAGAGCGCTTTTCCGGCGGCTAAGAGCAAGAACTCGCTCACATTTAAATGCGGCGCTGAACACTTTCCAATTTTTAGGATTGGAATGGCCTAAACGAAATCGCCTTGACCCGCCATGGTCCTTTTCGGACGTTACCTGCAGCCTCAGTGTACGCCACCTACCGGCGAAACGCACCATTTCAACTGCAGAAGCAAAGTTTATTGTGCTGGACCACTTGAGCACAGCATTTCAACGCCACTTACAAGTGTACACAGATGGCTCGGTGTGCGCACAAACAGATAGCTGTGCAGCGGCATTCTGCATACCATTCCTTGATGTGTCATGGTCTGGCCGACTGGATCGCGTAGTTTCCTCTACAACAGTAAAACACGCCGCAATCACGGCGGCTTTGCGGAAACTACGGGCCTTTTCTGCACGAGATGTCGTGGTGCTGACGGATTCCAAGTCAGCGTTACAGCGATTATATCGTGGCCTACCTCTAGAGAAATTTACAAGACAATCTCTGGCACTGATTAAAAATCCAACAAGCAAAGGATTTAATATAAGATTCCAGTGAATACCATCACACGTAGTAATTGATGGAAACGAGAGAGCTGACGCCCTTGCACGCCTAGCGCTGACATATGTCCCAAAAGTGAAAGCTCCAAAAGTTTTTCAGAACCCTAAGGGTGCAATCCGCCTTCACATTAGGGAGATCCACAAGAATCCCCACGAAGCCTGTGTGACTCATGGATTTACCCGAGAAGAAGCGACGCTTATATACCGCATCAGGACCGACTCCGCGTACACCACAGCTTGGTTATTCAAGACTGGGCTTCGCGCTTCCCCATTCTGTGCTTTCTGTGGTGACATTGGTGACATCGAACCTTTCATTTGGATATACCCGCAGTTTGACACAGAAAGAAAAGCGATGGTCGACAGCCTACAAAAAAGCGGTCTTACGCACAGGACTTTGAAGACGTCGTTTTTCCCGGAGGGCCTGCGGCAACCAGGAAGAGAGCGCAACGACTGCTGATAGCCTTCCTGCGAGACACGGGGCTCATAGACACTTGAAATTTGAAATTGGCCTTTATTTCCACAAATGTACAATTTATGCGGGATTTAAGGAAAAAGTTGCACACAGCAACTTGACGGACCTTAAAACCCAGTCTGAGGGCAGCAGCGGCAGGCACAGGCGCTAATTCAGGACTGATAGCAAAAATACATTTGAATGCAATGCAATGTTGGCTTAAACTTATGCATAAAAAAAAACTTGGTGACACACCCCTGATCTCAACTAGAAGGAGGATCAGGCGGAACAATTGCCGGCTATGTATGCCAGGCTAACCCCGCCTGCTTCAGCATCATCACCACCACCACTGCATCAAATTAGGAAGCTCAGATTTTGCACATGCAGATCTGTTGACGGACACGAAAATTGCATAGAACCCTATCTATAGACAGCTTCGCCGTAAAAGCACGGAGGAAATTAACTATTTACCTTGGCCATGATTGTGGATGCCGACTATGCGCCTGGTTTCGTAATTGTTCTTTCAGCACACCTCAACCAGCCCTAGAAGCTAACTCGGCTCGATAGTCACACTGGCGCACGTTATCGAAAGAAGAGCCGGTACCATCTCGGAAGTCACGGTTCGCTGCTGCGTGGTACAAGCGCCGACCGCAACAATAGCGGCGGCGCTGCAGCTTTGTCACCGCTAAAGTCACTGGAACATGGAAAGTACGCGCGCAACCGCCGGAGCGCGCGTAGGCTACACTGCGGTGTTGTTGCCAGATTTGGTCCAACTCGTCTCTCGGGCGGCAGCAGCTCAGCTATGCAGCGTCGCTTTGAGCGGTTTATATGATCAGAAATGACAGCTTTCACCTTCCTTAACATAAAAAATGAGATGGTGCATCTTCTATGCGTGCGAAGCAGTACAGATAAGTACGATCGGAAGATTTATTACAGGCGCCAAATTGCATGCAGCGAGACAAGTGAAAAGACGGGCGCTCGAGCGACCGGCCTTTCGTTTGTTCTCCTTCCCGATAAGTTTTGTGCTCTTTGGGAAGCTATCCAAGGCATATACTAAACTGCTTAATTGCATAATTAAGCAAAATTACTTGTGTTTTTAGCATTTTATACGTCGCAGGCCTAAGTGAATGTCGGATTTGTTTACATTGACTGTTTTACCCTCGTAGCTAACTTGAAGCTATTTGACGCACTGCAAAAAACGCGAGCAGCTCTTCCTCGGGTTTTCTAGGTTTTCTACAGTGAAGACCGGCACGATGGTTCTCGCAATGGGCCCTGTCAAATCCACAAGCAAAACCGTATTTTGCTTAGCTAGACACGATATAAGTTTACATGTACTCGGAAATTGAAGCATTCAACTGCACGCCCCCCCGTTCTAAATGCAAAAACTAACCCCATGCTCGTGTGTCACAGATGATTTTTTAGGCTGACTAGGTATCAAGCGTTGCCACGCATCGTTTATAAGCGTGGATGTAATAGCTTTCAAACGTGGCTACTGATTTACCGCGCTCGAAACGATTGATACAGATCGACTTCGACGAAGATAAACGGTGCCTGACTGCAGTACAAGGAAATATAGGCTAAAACAGAGTTGTCTAGGTCGCGTCTCCGTTGTTTTGAGCAGTAATAAACAGCAACACAAGAGAAAATGTATATTTTAATATTCGACATTGACAGGTTTTTCCCCAAGGAAATTTCCCCAAGGCAACCTTTCTGAATTGCAATGTCGGAATCCACTGTATTCAGAGAGGTGTGCCGCCGTTGCTTGCCATGGAACATGCCACGCAAGAAAATAAAATTGACTTAACTCATTCCACATGAACTAACTCTATCCCGACTTCTATTTCTTTCAACTGTTTTTTGCTAAGTTGGGCACTGTGGGCTTTGCGTTTACGCAGCTCTCATTCCAGTTTATGTATGTCTGCGTGCGTGCGTGCGTGCGTGCGTATGTGTGCGTGTGTGTGTGCATGTAAATTGCACGTATGCCTATGTACGGCAGTAAGTTAAGAACTGCGCAAAGAGCGATGGAACGAAAAATGGTAGGCGTAACGTGAAGAGACAAGAAGAGAGCGATGTGGATCGGAGAGCAAACGGGCATAGCAGATATTCTAGTTGACATTTAGAGAAAGAAATGGAGCCGGGCAGACCATGTAATGCATAGGGTAGATAATCGGTGCACCATTAGAGTTACAGAATGGGTGCCAAGATAGGGGAAGCGCAGTCGAAGACGGCAGAAAACTAGGTGTGATGAAATTAGGAAATTTGCAGCTGGGAATTGGAATCAGCTAGCGCAAGACAAGGGTAATTGGAGATCGCAGGGAGAGGCCATCGTCTTGCAGTGGACATACAAATAGGCTGATGAATGATGA